>NW_027467732.1:842500-872500 GCF_046742065.1 Oratosquilla oratoria
AGCCGAGCTCCACAGGCCGAGCTCCACAGGCCGACCTCCTGAGGCCGAGCTCCCGAGGCCGAGCTCCCGAGACCGAGCTCCAGAGGCCGAGCTCCAGAAGCCGAGCTCCACAGTCCGAGCTCTACAGGCCGAACTCCACAGGCAGAGCTCCAAAGGCCAATCTCCCGAGGCCGAGCTCCACAGGCCGAGCTCCCGAGGATGAGCTCCAGAGGCCGAGCTCCCTAGACCGAGCTCCACAGGCCTAGCTCCACAGGCCGAGCTCCCGAGGACGAGCTACAGAGGCCGAGCTCCAGAGGCCGAACTACAGAGGCCGAGCTCCACAGGCCGAGCTCCCGAGACCGAGCTTCAAAGGCCGAGCTCCACAGGCCGAGCTCCACAGGCCGAGATATAGAGGCCGAGCTCCACAGGCCGAGCTCCAAAGGCCGAGCTCCCAAGGAAGAGCTCCCGAGGCCGACCTTCAAAGGCCGACCTCCACGGGCCGAGCTCTACAGGCCGAGCTCCCCAGGACGAGCTACAGAGGCCGAGCTCCACAGGCCGAGCTACAGAGCCCGAGCTCCCGAGGCCGAGCTCCCGAGGCCTAGCTCCAGAGGCCGAACACCATAGACCGAGCTCCCGAGACCGAGCTTCAAAGGCTGAGCTCCACAGGCCAAGCTCCACAGGCCGACCTCCAGAGGCCGAGCTCCACAGGCCGAGCTCCACAGGCCGAACTCCACAGGCCTAGCTCCACAGGCCGAGTTCCCGAGGCCGAAGTCCAGAGGCCGAGCTCGCGAGGCCAAGCTCCCGAGGTCGAGCCTCAAAGGCCGAACTCCACAGGCCGAGCTCCAAAGGTTGAGCTTCACAGGCCGAGCTCCTGAGGCCGAGCTCCACAGGCCGAGCTCCCGAGGCCGAGCTCCAGAGGCCGAGCTACCGAGAACAAGCTCCAGAGGCCGAGCTTCATAGGCCGACCTCCTCAGGCCGAGCTCCATAGGCCGAACTCCAGAGGCCGAGCTCCATAGGCCGAGCTCCCGAGGCCAAGCTCCACGTGCCGAGCTCCCGATCCCGATCTCCCGAGGCCGAGCTCCTGAGGCCAAGCTATAGAGGCCGAGCTCCACAGGCCGAGCAACAGAGTCCAAGCTCCCGAGGCCGAGCTCCCGAGGCCGAGCTCCCGAGGCCGAGCTCCCGAGGCCGAGCTCCACAGTCCGAGCTCCAGAGGCCGAGCTCCACAGGCCGAGGTCCATAGATCGAGCTCCAGAGGCCGAGCTCCAGAGACCGAGCTCCACAGGCCGAGCTCCACAGGCCGAGCTCCACAGGCCGAGCTCTACAGGCCGAGCTCCACAGGACGAGCTCCACAGGCAGAGCTCCACAGGCCGAGCTCCCAAGGCCGAGCTCACGAGGCCGAGCTCCCGAGGCAGGGCTGCACAGGCCGAGCTCAACAGGCCGAGATCCCGAGGCCGAGATCTACAGGCCGAGCTCCACAGGCCGAGCTCCACAGGCCGAGCTCCACAGGTCGAGCTCCATAGGCCGAGCTCTAGAGGCCGAGTTCCAAAGGCCGAGTTCCACAGGCCCAGCTCCACAGGCCCAGCTCCATAGGCCGAGCTCCAGAGGCCGAGATCAAAAGGCCGAGCTCCAGAGGCCAAGCTCCAGAGGCCGAGTTCCACAGGACGAACTCTACTAGCCGAGCTCCCGAGCCCAAGTTCCCGAGGCCGAGCTCCCGAGGGCGAGCTACAGAGGCCGACCTCCCGAGGACTAGCTACAGAGGCCGAGCTCCCGAGGCCGAGCTCCACAGGCCGAGCTCAACAGGCCGAATTCCACAGGCCCACATCCACACGCGTAGTTCCACAGGGCGAGTTCCACGGTTCGAGCTCTAGAGGCCGAGCTCCAAAGGCCGAGCTCCAAAGGCCGAGCTCCAAAGGCCGAGCTCCACAGGTCGAGTTCCAGAGGCCGAGCTCCACAGGCCGAGCTCCAGAGGCCGAGCTCCCGAGGCCGAGCTCCAGAGTATGAGCTTACGAGGCCGAGCTCCACAGGCTGAGCTCCATAGGCCGAGCGCCAAAGGCCGAGCTCTATAAGCCGAGCTACAGATTCCTAGCTCCCAAAGCCGAGCTCAAGAGGCCAAGCTCCACAGGCCGAGCTCCCGAGGCCAAGCTCCATAGGCCGAGCTCCCGAGCCCGATCTAGCGAGGCCGAGCTCCCGAGGCCGAGCTCCACAGGCCGAGCTACAGAGGCCGAGCTCCAGAGGTCGAGCTCCCGAGACAGAGCTCCCGAGGCCAAGCTCCCGAAACCGAGCTCCCGAGGTCGAACTCACCAGGCCGAGCTCCCGAGGCCGAGCTCCACAGTCCGAGCTCCACAGGCCGAACTCCACAGGCCGAGCTCCCGAGGCCGAGCTCCAGAGTATGAGCTCACGAGGCCGAACTCCACAGGCCGAGCTCCATAGGTCGAGCTCGAGATTCCGAGCTCCCAAAGCCGAGCTCAAGAGGCCAAGTTCCACAGGCTGAGCTCCCGAGGCAAAGCTCCCGAGCCCGATCTCCCGAGGCCGAGCTCCACAGGCCGAGCTACAGAGGCCGAGCTACAGAGGCCGAGCTCCCGAGGCCCAGCTCCCGAGGCAGAGCTCCCGAGGCCGAGTTCCCGAGGTCGAACTCACCAGGCCGAGCTCCCGAGGCCGAGCTCCATAGTCCGAGATCCACAGGCCGAGCTCCAGATGCCGAGCTCCACAGACCGAGCTCCACAGGCCGAGCTCCACAGGCCGAGCTCCACAGGCCGAGCTCTACAGGCCGAGCTCCACAGGACGAGCTCCAGAGGCCGAGCTCCACAGGCCGAGCTCCACAGGCCGAGCTCCACAGGCCGAGCTCCACAGGCCGAGCTCTACAGGCCGAGCTCTACAGGCCGAGCTCCACAGGACGAGCTCCAGAGGCCGAGCTCAAGAGGCCGAGCTCAAGAGGCAGGGCTGCACAGGCCGAGCTCAACATGCCGAGCTCCAGAGGCCGAGCTCCAGAGGCCGAGCTCCACAGGCCGAACTCCAAAGGCCGAGCTCCACAGGCCAAGCTCTACAGGCTGAGCTCCAAAGGCTGAGCTCCAGAAGCCGAGGCCGAGCTCATGAGGCCGAGCTCACGAGGCCAAGCTCAGGAGATTTCCCGAGTCCGACTTCCCGAGGTCGAGCTCCAGAGATCGAGCTTCACAGGCAGAGCTCCACAGCCCAAGCTCCATAGGCCGTTCTCCATAGGCCGAACTCCACAGGCCAAGCCTCCGAGGCCGAGTTCCCGAGGCCAAGCTCCCGAGGCCGAGATCACGAGGCCGAGATCCCGAGGCCGGGTTCCACAGGCCGAGCTCCATGAGGCCGAGCTTAAAAGGCCGAGCTCCACAAGCTGAACTCCATAGGCCAAGCTCCACAGGCCGACCTTCAAAGGCCGAGCTCCACAGGCCGAGCTCCACAGACCGAGCTGCACAAGCCGAGCTCCACAGGCCGAGCTAAAAAGGCCGAGCTCCCGGGGCCGAGGCCTCGAGGCCGGGCTTCCGAGGCTGAGCTAACGAGGCCGAGCTCCGAAGCCGGGCTCCACGGGCCGAGCTCCTAAGGCCGAGCTCCACAGGCCGAGCACCACAGGCCGAGCTCAAAAGGCCGAGCTACATAGGCCGAGCTCCATTGGCCGAGCTCCATTGGCCGAGCTCCATAGGCCGAGCTCACAAGGCAGAGCTCCCGAGGCCGGGGCTCCACAGGAAGAGCTCAAGAAGCCGAGCTCCATAGGCCGAGCTCCCGAGGCTGAGCTCCAGAGAGCGAGCTTCAGAGGCCGAGCTCCAGAGACCGAGCTCCACAGCCCGAGCTCCATAGGCCGTGCCCCATAGTTCGAGCTCCACAGGCCGACCTCCAAAGGCCGAGCTCCACAAACCGAGCTCCACAGGCCGGGCTCCAGATGTCGAGCTACAGAGGCTGAGCTCCAGAAGCCGAGCTCCAGAGGCCGAGTTCCACAGGCCGAGCTCCCGAGGCCGAGCTCCACAAGCCGAGCTACAGAGGCCGAGCTCCACAGGCCGAGCTCTACAGGCCGAGCTCTACAGGTCGAACTCTCGAAGCTGAGCTCACAAGGCTGAGTTCCACAGGCCGAGCTCCACAGGCCGAGCTCCACAGGCCGAGCTCCACAGGCCGAGCTCCACAGGCCGATCTCCCGAGCCCGATCTCCCGAAGCCGATCTCCCGAGGCCAAGCTCCCGAGGCCGAGTTCCACAGGCTGAGCTCCCGAAAAATAAAAAATACTCGGGAGCTCGGCCTCTGTAGCTCGGCCTCGGGAGCTCGGCCTCGGGACCTCGGTCTTGGGAGCTCGGCCTGTAGAGCTCGGCCTGTGGAAATCGGCGTCTGGAGCTCGGCTTCTGGAGCTTGGCATCTGGAACTCGGCCTGTGGAGCTCGGCCTGTGGAGCTGGGCCTGTGGAGCTCGGCCGTTGTAACTCGGTCTGTGGACCTATGTAGCTCGGTCTCTGGAGCTCGGTCTCTGGAGCTCGACTTGTGGAACTCGGCCCGTGGAGCTCGGCATGTGGAGCTCGGCCTCTGGAGCTCGGCCTGTGGACCTCCACCTGTGGAACTCGGCCTGTGGAGCTCGGCCTTTGGAGGTCGGCCTTTGGAGCTCGGCGTCGAGAGCTCGGCTTCAAGAGCTTGGCCTCGGGAGCTGGGCCGGAGCTCGGCCGCGGGAGCTGGGCCGGAGCTCGGCCTCGGGAGCTCGGCCTCTAGAGTTCAACCTCTAGAGCTCGGCCTCAGGAGCTTGGGCTCGGGAGCTCGGGCTCTGGAGGTCGGCCTTTGGAGCTCGGCCTCTGGAGCTCGGTCTCTGGAGCTCGGCCTATGGAGCTCGGCCTGTGGAACTCGGCCTTTGGAGCTCGCCCATGGGAGCTCGACTTCGTGAGCTCATACTCTGGAACTCGTGTTCGGGAGCTCGGCCTTTGGAGCTCGGTCTGTTGAGCTCGGCCTATGGAGCTCGACGTGTGGAGCTTGGCCTGTGGAACTCGTCCTCGGGAGCTCGGCCTCTGTAGCATCGGCCTCGGGAGCTTGGCCTCGGGACCTCGGCCTCTGGAGCTCGGCCTGGGGAAATCAGCCTCTGGAGCACAGGATTTGAAGCTCGGCCTGTGGAACTCGCCCTCGGGAGCTTGTCCTCTTGAGCTCGGCCTGTAGAGCTTGGCCTGTGGAACTCGGCCTCTGGAGCTCGGCCTCTGGAGCTCGGCCTCTGTAGCTCGACATCTGGAGCCCCGCCTGTGGAGCTCGGCCTGTGAAGCTCGGCCTATGGAGCACGGCCTCTGGAGCTCGGCCTCGGGAATACGGCCTGTGAAGCTCGTCGTCTGGAGCTCGGCCTTTGGAGCTCAGCCTCGGGAGCTCAGCCTCGGGAGCTCGGCCTCTGGAGCTCGTCTTCTGGAGCTCGGCCTGTGGAGCCCCGGGCTCGGGAGCTCGGCTTCGTGAGCTCGGTCTCGGTGGCTCGGCCAATAGAGCTTGGCAAATGGAGCTCGGATTGTGGAGATTGGCCTGTGGAGCTGGGCTTTTGGAGATCGGCCTGTGGAGCTCGGTCTCTGGAGCTCGGCCTGTGTAGCTCGGACGGTGGAGCTCGGCCTCGGGAGCTCGGACTGGTGAGTTCGACCTCGGGAGCTCGGTTTCGGGAGCTCGGCCTCAGGAGCTCGGCGTCGAGGGCTCGCCCTTTTGAGCTCAGCCTGTGGAGCTCGGCCTCGGGAGCTCGGCCTCTGGACTTCGGCCTCGGGAACTCGGCCTCGGGAACTCGGCCTGTGGAGCTAGGCTTGTGGAGTTCGGCATGTGAAGCTCGGCCTGTGGAGCTCGGCCTCTGGTAGTCGGACTGTGGAGCTTGGCCTGTGTAGCTCATCCTTTGAAGCTCGGCCTCGGGAGCTCGGTCTATGGTTTTCGGCCTGTAGAGCTCGGGCTGTGGAGCTCGGCCTTTGTAGCTCGGCCTCGGGATCTCGGCCTCTAGCTCGGCCTCTTGAGCTCGGCCTCGGGAGCTCGACCTCTGTAGCTCGGCCTGTGGAGCTCGGCCTGTGGAGCTCGGCCTCTGTAGCTCGTCTTCGGGAGCTCGGCCTGTGGAGCTCGGCCTTTGAAGGTCGGCCTCGCGAGTTCGGCCTTGGGAGCTCGGCCTGTGGAGCTCGGCGACTGTAGCTCGTCCTGTGGAGCTCGGCCTGTGGAGCTCGGCCTAGGGAGCTCGGCCTCTTGAGCCCATCCTCGGGAGCTCGGCCTGTGCAGCTCGGCCTCTGGAGCTCGGCCTCTCTACCTCGGCCTCGGAAGATCGGCCTCGGGAGCTCGGCCTTGGTAGCTCGGCCTCAGGAGCTCGGCCTCGGAACCTCGGCCTCGTGAGCTCGGTCTCGGGAGCTCGGCCTCTGGACTTCGTTCCTTGGGAACTCGGTCTCGGGAACTCGGCCTGTGGAGCTAGGCCTGTAGAGTTCGGCCTGTGGAGCTCGGCCTCTGGAGCTCGGCCTCTGGAGGTCGGCCTATAGTGTTCGGCCTGTGGAGCTCGGGCTGTGGAGCGCGGCCTCTGTAGCTCGGCCTCGGGATCTCGGCCTCTGGAGCTCGGCCTCGGGAGCTCGGCCTCTGTAGCTCGGCCTATGGAGCTCGGCCTGTGGAGCTCGGCCTCTGTAGCTCGTCCTCGGGAGCTCGACCTGTGGAGCTCGGCCTTTGAAGGTCGGCCTCTTGAGCTCGGCCTGTGGAGCTCGGCCTCTATAGATCGTCCTCGCGAGCTCGGCCTGTGGAGCTCGGCCTGTGGAGCTCGGCCTTTGAAGCTCGGCTTCGGGAGCTCGGCCTCGGGAGCCTGGCTTCTGGAGCTCGGCCTCTGGAGCTCGATTTCTGGAGCTCGGCCTCGGGAGCTCGGCCTCGGGAGCTCGACCTCGGGAACTCGTTCTTGGTAGCTCGGCCTCAGGAGCTCGGCCTCGGAAGCTCGGCCTCGGGAGGTCGGCCTCGGAAGCTCGGCCTCGGGAGCTCGGTCTCGGGAGCTCGGCCTCTGGAGTTCGGCCTCTGGAGCTCGGCCTCGGGACTCGGCCTGTGGAGCTCGGCCTCTGGGGCTCGGCCTCTGGAGCTCGGCCTCTCGAGCACGGCCTCTCGAGCTCAGCCTGTGGAGCTCGGCCTGTGGAGCTCGGCCAGTGGAGCTCAACCTCTGGAGATCGGCAGTGGCTGAGCACTAGAAGTTGGTACTGAGTGTTAAGAGGTTAGATTTGTACTTTTTTTTTTTTTTTGTAATCTTACTCGGAATTCAAATTGATCACTTTACTTCAGGAAGGACATTTCTACGTTGAATAGAATCGTTTGATGGGAGCTAGAAAATAACAGAATGAAGATGTAATTGAAATACATTTAATTCTCTAAGGGAAAGTTTTCTTTTAAAGTCTTTAATTAAAGACAAAAATAATCGCAATATGAAATTCGTCGAAGAACATGTTAATCTCGTCTATATCACATTGTCAGATTGGAAGAAATACAACGGCGAGCCACAAAACTGATTTATCACATTCTTTCGATAGATGAAATATTAATAAAAGGCATTTATTCAAACCTTAACGTGTGACGTAGTGTCGCGTTGCTTTCTGAGCTCCTGACAGAGCCTCACAAAAATAAGTAGGTGAATGAATAAATAGATAAATGAATAAATAAATAAACAGTATTCAAACGTCCATACAAGTTTAATCATAGGTTACATGAAGATAATCAAACGTCTATAAATGTTTATTGTGACATGACATAAACGATTCAAAATTTTTGATTGCCTTTATGATTGACCTAATGAGAAAGAGAGAGAGAGACGGGAGACTTTGACGACTCCTTTTGGAGACTGAAGATTCCTTCGGGAGATTTTGAAGACTTCTTCGTAATACTTCAAAGTTGAATAACCGTGGAATTTCCGCGGGTCCTATGTGACATGACATAAACGATTCATTTTTTTCTATTGCCTATATGATTGACCTAACGAGAAAGAGAAAGAGAGAGAGATAGAGAGACGACGGGAGAATTTGACGACAACGTTGGGAAACTTTGACGACCTCTTTTGGAGACTGAAGACTCCTTCGGGAGATTCTGAAGACTCCTTCGTAAATCCCGTGGAATTTCCACGGGCCCTACTAGTAAATGAATAGGTTGATAAATAAAATAGAATAATAATGTAATGTTCTCCATAGCCTTAATTATGGCCAACAACAACAAAAATTATTCAGCTGAGGGAAGATTTTTTTTTCCTTTTTTCTTTTTTTATTATTTTTCAGTATATTTTTCTGTTCGTTGTCACTTTTTCATTGGTCTTTTCGTGGCTAGTATATTTATTCATACAAATATATCTATTTTTTTATTTATTCCTTGTCTTCTTGTTTAGCGTCACCGTACTCATATTCTATTTATTTGTTGTTCTTTGTCTTTACATTACTATATATTTTGTATACACTTTCTGTGTGCATATATGTGTCTGTTACTCTGTTATATGTTCATTTTACATATATATTCATTTTTTTTTTATATTTCCACTGTTTTTCTTGCATCTTATTTTTTTTCTTCTCCATATCAACATTATTACTATGGAGTGCAGGATAAGGCCCAATCAGCTGGTCAGAAAACGGGACCATCAGTAGAGTGCTGCTCCGAAGGAGGCATTCACTGATCCTGTGGGCGATGCTGACAGTGAGCCATTAATGGAGGCTTTATAATCAGGGTTCACGGGAAACGTCAAACCCCAAGTTAGTGAACCTTTGAGCGAATCAAGTGTCGGATCTGAAATCGATCCTTCCACTGAGCCTGAGAATGAACCATGCACGGAGCTGGTCACTGGGCCGCTGAAGGTCCCTGTGAGAGATCCATCGAGGGAACCTTCGAAATGACTGGCTGCTTTGCCTTCTGCGGACCCAGACATCGAACCAGACAGCATTCCATTTAAAGATCCACTTAGATCACAATCCCAGGATCTAAAAACAACAGTTTTCAAAGATGCTATCAAGGAGGCATCCACGAGGCCATCAATGCTCGTATGAAGAAAGTGTCCTGGGAACCATAAAACGAAGCCATTTACCTCTCCGTTGATGGAGTAATCGAGTGTCCCTGTCATTGATTCGCTGAATGCTTTTTCAGACGAATCGGACTCTGATCCTTCAAGAGTTGTTTCGAATGATCCAGCAAATGGTCCAAATTGAACATCGGCGTCAAAAGATCCATCCAATGAAGGGTTGATGGAACCGAAGAAGGACCTTGCCACAGTGCCGAGTGAGGAAGATTCGAAGAGTTTGGTGAAATATGCTCTGATTGTTTGGTCGGTCATTGTAAAAAAGAATCCCACTGTGAGAGAGCCGTGCGAGAGGGAACCAGCCAGTAAGTCGCAGAGTCTGTGAATCTGAGATTTTGGGTCTTTGAGTGTGAGACTGTGAATAAGAGTTTGTGAGTGCGAGTTTGTGATTGTGAGTCTATAAATCTTTCAATATGTTGTTACTATTGTTACAGAGTGTAGTTTGCCAAGGATTGTGTCCTTCTTGTCAATTTGGTGCTTCTGTCAGTGTGAGTCAGGCAATCCATAATTATGTGTGTCAGAGGAAGATCGGTTGTGTACCTTATTAAAGAGTGTCAGGTCAGTCAGCCATCCATCTATCTATCCTTTAAATATTAATACAAAATTGACCAAATACAATGGTTTGACACCAAAGCTTGTCACTCTATCAATCGGTCTACCATTCGTTCTATTAGAAGGTCTATCTGTCTTTCTGTCTGTTTCTCGGTCTGTGTAACTTTGTATCTATGTGACCATCAGTTTTTCCTTGTCTATCTGACTTTCTGTATGTCTCTCTCATTGTCTCTCTGTATGTCTGCCTGCCTACCTAGTTGTGTGCGTGTGTTTGTATGTCTGGCTGTCTATTTTCCTGTCTACCAGCTTGTTTGTCTGTCCCTCTGACTGTATCAGTCTGTCACTCAGTTTGTCTGTCTGTCTGTCTGTCTGCCTATCTGTTTGTTTCCATGTCTCCGTGTGTTTGTGTGTGTGTGTGTATGTGTGTGTGTGTGTGCGTGTATTTGCACATGTGTGTGTGTGCGTGTGTGCATTTGCGTATATTGTGTGTGTGTGTGTGTGTGGGTGTATGTGTGTGTCTATCCATCTGTGTCTATTTGCCTCTGTCTGTTTATATTTTTTGTGTTTGTGTGTGCGCGCGCGCACGTGTGTGTGTCTGTCTCTCTGTCTACCTTTGTCTGTCTATCTTATTTCCTTATATCTGTTTGTCGCTGTGTGCCTCTGTCTTTATCTATCTCTTTGAAAAGTTCTGTTAGTGTCTATGTCTCTGTACATACATATATAAATTTTTAGTATATTATCCTTATAAACCATTTTTTCTAGAAAAGAAAATTGCTTAGATATTACAACACCAATATTTTTTGTTTCGTTTGCCATTCGTACTATTATCAATACGCTCATAAACTTGTTTGGATTATTATTGTAGATGCCGTGATGAACAATTTTAAAGACCATATAATGTGCAAACTCTATGTTTCTCTCTAGTAACTTCTTACACGTTATTTTGCTTGAAGCCCAACACTCTAATGTGAGCTGAACAGAGCTGATTAATGATGGAATTATAATATACATTAGTTGAATGTCCCTCTGATTATCTTTGACTTGTCACCGGTTGAGACAGAAAAGACACATTACTTCCCGGTTCGTGTTGAGCCTGCATACCGGAGTCACCATTGGGTTCGTGTATAGCCGGCTCCTTGAAAGACCAATAGGTCACCTGCCTCTGGGACCACCGCCCCACTGCAAAGCATTTGACCTGACCCAGCCACGCCCATGCGTGCTCCTACTGGACGACGCCTCTGGCACACTTCATTTTCAGAACGAGAGATTCTTCGAGCTCTTACGTTTAAACCCTGGCAGGAAAGCTGCATCACAGTAGATATTATACAACTCGGAAGAAAGAAAGACGATTGGCATCCGGAATATCAAAAGAAGATTTTTTTTTAGAGAAGATTGATGTACTCCATAAAAAGTATTCTGTACACATATACTGCGATGGGTCTATCTTGAATAATGGGCGAGCAGGATGTGGAGTATTTATCAGAAACTACTCTTGTAATGGCAGTTATATTGATGAAACAATTAGCAGAAGACTTGGTGACAATATATCATCCACACAGGCTGAGTTACATGCCATCCATGAAGGATTAGAACTTGTAAAAACGATGGTTAGAGACATATATGTACTTGTAGATAGTAGAAGCTCTTTGGAAGCTCTTCGAAGTAAACAAAATGATAACCATGTAATAAAGGCATGTAAACAGATTGTTATAGGATTACAGGAAAGGAATTGTCATGTACGACTTATATGGATACCCTCATATGTGGGAATCCACTTGAATGAAATGGCTGACGAATTGGCTAGAAATGCAACGAAACAACCACATGTTACCAGCATAAAGATGAGAAAGAGTGAAATGAGAAAGAGGAGAGATCAATGGGTACAGATAAAACTGAATGAGGTTATTTTACATAGTGAAAGCTTGCAGCATTACCTATATGTATTACAAAATAGTAAAGTGACCTATGGGAAAAAATGATCATATGTAGATACAGTCATAATGAGGATGAGACTGGGGTATAAATATTATTGGCAGATAACTGGAAGGAATGGGGAGAGCTGTCAGATATGTCAGGAGAGAAATGCGCACACATTAGAACATTATATTTTAGAATGTGAACTTATACGACCTTATAGAAACAACTCTCCATAATCTGTTAAAGAACAGATATGTTGGATTTTGAATAACGATATTGTAAAGAAGATTCTTAAACACTATAAATATTTTGCACCACGACTGTCATGCTTTTTGAGAAGCAACATACTGTATAAAACATAAAATGTGGTTGAGGGTGAAGAACAGTATACAGCCTACATCCTTTTGATGTCAATTATCAATAGATTGTTCAATTTCAATTCAATTTCAATTGAGACATGCAATTTATTTTAAAGGATACGCAAGGGTAAAAAGATTGAGAAACGCTGTTGTAGGCTTCCCCAAGAACGTATCAGCAATGTGTTCTACATTCGGTCCTGTTTAATAAACTCGGCAGAAGGGTCGTTGTGACGTGACGGTACGATCTTCGCCTTCTACGAAGCAAGCCGCTCGGGCGAGAGTTCGAATCCCAGTAGGAGAGTTTATTTCCAAATGTCAAAATGACACAAAAACATTTGTCGGAAGACTAGCCTGCATAAAGGATTGCAAAAGGGTCGTTGTGGCGTGACGGTACGATCTTCGCCTTCTATGAAGCAAGCCGCTCGGGCGAGGGTTCGAATCCCAGTAGGAGAGTTTATTTCCAAATGTCAAAATGGCACACAAACACGCACACACACACACATATATATATATATGTATATATATATATATATACATATACATATATATATATATACATATATATGTATGTATGTATGTATGTATGTATATGCATATATATATATATGTATGTGTGTGTGTGTTTTTTTGTGTCTACCCGTCTATGTCTTTCTCTGGCTGTCTGTATTTATGTGTGTGTGTCTGTACGCGCGCGCCCGTGTGTTTGTGTATCTGTCTGTCTACCTTTGTCTGTCTGTCTTACTTTCTGTTTGTCTGTTTGTCGCTGCCTGCCTATGTCTTTATCTCTCTCTTTGAATTTCTCTGTTAGTGTCTATATAATCCTTATAAACCATTTTTTCTAGAAAAGAAAATGGCTTGAATATTACAACACCCATTTTTTTTTTTTTTTCATCTGTCATTCGTGCTATTATCAATATGCTCATAAACTTGTTTGGATCATTATTGTAAATGCCGTGAAGAACAATTTTAAAGATCATGTAATACATAAACTCTATGTTTATCTTTAGTGACTTCTTACACGTTATTTTGCTTCAAGCCCCAGACTCTAATGTGAGCTGAAGAGAGCTGATTGATGATGCAATTATAATGTACATTAGTTGATTGTCCCTCTGATTCCCTTTGACGTCTCACCGGTTTAGACAGAAAAGACACATTCCTTCCCCGTTCGTGTTGAGCTTGCATACCGGAGTCACCATTGGGTTCGTGTATAGTCGGCCCCTTGAAAGACCAATAGCCACCCTCGTGTTCCCACTGGACGACGCCTTTGGCACAATTCATTTTCAGAACGAGAGACTATTCGAGCCCTTCCCACGCATTGTGGCCTGAGATCTCCTTCATATTCATTTTCGGTTGAAGAAGACGTCTTTCAAATTAAAGTGTTTCCGGAAGGGCGAATGATCAAATCGCCATTTTTCCACGTGGGCTCTTCTTTACGGATGTCGAGGTAACAGTTATTGCGTATCTTCTTAGCACTGTAATCTCAGTGGCTCTCACCTTCCCGCCGGTCCTTCGTGAGCTCGAAATTAGACAAAACTTTTGTGAGGGACACGTTATGCATACAAATATCAATGGGAGATTTATCGCTCTTAGTATCATCCCTCAGGAGACTGCTGTAATGGCGTCTTGACAGCTGAGGCGGTTCCACAGAGATAAATGAAATAGATGTGGCTGTAGAGAAAGTAAGGAGAAAGCCACTACGTAAAAACATAATAAAATAAGGACATAAGAAAGGAGACTGCAAAAAGTCATATGTCTTACGCTAGGCAGTTCCATGTCCATTACCACCTATTATCCCCATTCATAAAGCACCTCTCAAAAGAAACGGTAGTTTCAGCGCTCACTACGTGGTTGCTAAGTCTATTTTATTCGTTGACCAGTCTATTGGTAAAGCAGTTGTCATCGCCGTCTGTTGTAGTGGCTGTCGTGAGGTACGGAGGTAAAGGAGGAAGTAATAATGTTACGCACCACGCTTGTCTTCTTTATTGGTGTGGTTTCTGTAAATCAATTCAACATTGTAATTTACATTCATAATCAAGCTATCAAAATAGCACTATATGAAACCATGACAAACCTCTATAATTCAATAATTATGCATGCCAAACTGTATGGTTCATACCATTATTTTCTTTCTTCTTCCGCCCCTTCAGTATTTATCACTCTATACCTCCGTGATCCGTTCCGCTTCTGTCAAATCACGGATGTCACGAATTAACATAATGTCCACACTAACTTGTGGTTATATTACCAAATATTTCATAAGTCAAATAACGCAGATAATAATTCACTCTGCTAATGCTTACCAATTATGCTTCCTGGTCACACCCCCGAAGGTGTTGTCACTTTGACAACTAGACACAGAAAGAACAATACTTGTACGTTCCTCACGAAGAGGATGGGGCACTACTTTTTAGCGGAGGAATACCAAATTGAAAGGATCCACATTAAATATATATAAGTCACGTTCTACTCAACATTCTCCCTTTCATATGACTTCTTTAATTCTATTTCATTTTATAACAGTTAATTATTCACTACAATACATCAACTTCGACAAAGACAATTTACATATATTGTACATACATAGTATTTTAGTACATACCATTGTCAGTAC
This sequence comes from Oratosquilla oratoria, assembly GCF_046742065.1. Taxonomy (NCBI): domain Eukaryota; kingdom Metazoa; phylum Arthropoda; class Malacostraca; order Stomatopoda; family Squillidae; genus Oratosquilla; species Oratosquilla oratoria. The sequence continues at coordinate 856,914 of NW_027467732.1, forward strand.
ACTTGAATATCATACAATTGGTGCTTAACACAGATCTAGCACCAGCCATGATTAGTAATTAACCTCGATACATATTATACTTTATCTGTAGAACATCATACATCAAATATTCTTATACATAGTGCAATCGGCACTCACACCCTCCCCTTTGTGATCATCCAAGATCACAACATCAATGACGGGGTCATTTTTACACTGAGTCACCTTCTAATAATAGTATTAATTTAGAAATAGGTCGCTTATAAAGTTTCTTACCACGTATTATTTCTACTTGTCTAATCAGTCCATCTGTGCTTTTTATCACTTTCACAACTCTTGCCAATAACCAATGACTGCGTGGTGTGTTATTTTCTACCATTAAGACAATATCTCCTTCTTTGAGATTTCTATTAACTTTCAACCATTTCTGACGTTCTTGCAAACAAGGCAAATACTCCTTTTGCCATCTGCGCCAAAACTCTTTGGCTAAATGCTGTATCTGTTTCCACTTCCTTCTGCTCTCACAGATCATTTCTCCACCATTGAGTGTCACTACATAATTATCCAAATTAAGTAAAGAATTAGGAGTGATGGGACACAAATCGTTCACATCATTTGATACCACAGTCAGAGGTCGACTGTTGATTATACTCTCAACTTCACAAAAAAATGTACTCAAACTATCATCAGACAAGGTTTGTGAACCTATCACAACTTCTAACACTCGTCTGACTAATCCTATCATTCTTTCAAAAACACCACCATAATGAGAACCTCCAGGAGGAGTGAATACCCAGTCCACACCTCTCTTTGTCAATTCATTACCAATATGACGCATGATAAGATTGTCCTTCAATACCTTATTTGCTCCAATAAAATTTGTGCCGTGGTCACTAATCAATTTACTAACTGTACCCCTTCTGGACATAAACCTGGTAAATGCATTTATCATGCTTTCTGCCGTCAAATCATGTAAAATCTCTAGATGTATGGCTCTAATGGATAGACAAGTAAATAATATTCCATATCTCTTGACTCGAGATCGTGCTCTCTTCACAAAAAATGGCCCAAAGCAATCTACTCCAGTTACAAAAAATGGTTTCTGATTTACATTTGCTCTATCTACTGGCAAGGCTGCCATCTCCTGAGTGATCGTTGAACTCTTGAAGCGTCTACAGCTAACACATTTAGATAATACTTTTCTTACAGCTGAATTACCCTTAATAACCCAGTATTTCTGTCTCAATTGATTTAATACTGCTTGCCTTCCCATGTGTCCTACTTTCATATGATAATGTTGAATGATTAAACTGGTCACATGATGTTCATGGGGAAGAATAACTGGATGTTTCATATCCAAGGGCAATTCTAGGTTAATTAATCTGACTCCTACCCTGAGTATACCATTCAGTAACATAGGTTTAAGTTTCCTTATAGAACTGGAAAGATTAATAGGATCATTTTTGGATAAACAAACAATCTCCTTAGCAAAATAGCAGTTTTGTACAAATTTGATTACTCTTTCTTCAGCAACTTCCATTAATTGAACATTGAGTTCGATAATTGACACGCCTTTTCTTTGCAAATGTCTGACAAATAATACAAGATAACTACATGCTCTTAGCAACTTGAACCATGAAGAATAGTGACAAACTAGTCGTGACATTACATCAACTGTGTGACCTTGTATTGGTTTAACTTCAACTTTCATAACCCTCTTAATTTCAAGATTCGAAAAATCTTCCTTATTTATCTGCTGTTGAACTGGCCAGATCTCTTCATTTTGGGACAAGAAAGCAGGTCCTTCAGACCATCTACTGGTCTGTCTCATTCTAGTGACATCGTCAGCAGGATTATCCCTGCTGGAGACGTACATCCAACATCATCCTCAGAGTTCTCTCGAATCTGAGACACTCGATTAGCTACAAAGGTTTTAAATCTTAAGTGATCATTATGCAAATATTTTAATACTGTAGTTGAATCTGTCCAAATATAAATTTGAGTTAACTTTAAAGGTAGTTCTCTCACTATCACACACTTCAATTTAATGGCTAGCGTGGCTGCCACCAATTCAAGTCTTGGAATTGTAATTGATTTTAAAGGTGCTACTTTAGCTTTTCCCAACATGAAGCTACACTGGATTGTACCATCAATATGTTTGTATCTTAAATATACCACTGAACCATATGCTATTTCACTAGAGTCACAAAATATGTGACACTCAATTGCCTCTACCTTTGACGTTATACCTTTCTTAGTACAACGATCAATACTATACAACTTGAGCTTATTTACTCTTGACATCCAAACATTTATTAATCCTTGATCTATTTCACTCAAAGTACAATCCCATCCAATGCCGTTTCTGAATAATTCTTGTAATAATACCCTTCCTTCAAGAACAACTGGTGCTACCATGCCCAGTGGGTCGTAAATTTTACCAATTACTGCTAGCAATTCTCTTTTTGTTCTAGGTATTTCATCAGTGTTGATTGATATGCTCATCTCATCCTTGCCAAGAGACCAATTCAATCCTAATGTCTTTTGTACCACTTCTTCATCCTCAATGAACTTCTCAATATCATCACTACACTTATCTTTGAGTATATTCTTCAAAACTTCACGGGAATTACTATTGAACTTTGTCAAATTAAATCCACCTTTACTACAAAGATCTATCACATTATTACAATTGTCAATCAACTCATTAATGTCATCGGATGACACCAACATATCATCAACATAGAAGTTATTAAGAACTATTTCACTTACTGATTTATGAAACTGACTCCCGTGATCTTGCACAACTCGTTTTAAAGCATAATTTGCAATACTAGGGGAGCAACTAGCACCAAATGGATGAGAAGTCATCCTCAGTTTAACTATCTCACTTCCTATGTGTCCATCCTTCCACCATAAGAAACGCAAGTAATCTCTATCATCTTTAGGCACTTTAACTTGATAATACATAGTTTCTATATCCGCAGTACATGCATATAGTCCTAATCTAAATCTCAAAAGGACACCTAACAAAAGATTGTTGATGTCAGGTCCTTGTCTCAACAAATCATTTAACGATAAGTCATTTACACGTGCTGCACAATCAAACACTACACGCACCCTATCCCTTTTTGTAGGATGTTGCACTCCAAAATGTGGAACATACCAAGCTTGTTGATTACTCACTTCATACTTAGGTACTTCTTCAGCGTACCCTTTCTCTAGTAAATTAGTCATAAATTGCTTATACTGCTGATGATATTCATGATCCTTAAACTTACGCTTCAATTGTTGAAGTCTTTTGACTGCCATAGGTTCACTGTTAGGAACTATCCTAGGTTTCTCTGTCATTGGTAAAGGGATCTCATACTTTCCATTATTCATTTGCCTACACCCAGACTCGACAAATTGTAACCATCTTCTATCCTCTATACTAGGTTCTACTGAATTCAGTGATGAATCTACAAACTCTCTATTATAAGATTCAATCAATTTCCTTTCTAAATAATTACCATCAACCTTTATCTTATTCACAGGAATTTCATGATTATTGTCTATTATTCTTCCACACAATATCCACCCTAAACGTGTTCTCACAGCATACGGATCTCCTGGTTTCTCTGCATGTACAACTTCCCAAGGTTCAGACGCCTCTGGGACATTAATACCTATCATGATTTCTATCTCTCCTTGGCTGTGATCAAATTCTAACTTCATCAAATGTTTCCACCTTTCTACATCATTCTTTCTGATATTATGACTGTGATTGAGAGGAAGTTTATTCACTGCAAATACAGGTGGTAATCTAATTTGGTTATTTCCTTCTATATCGGCTACTGACATCCCTTCAACATTTAGACAAGACATTCCTCTTGTACCTACAATTGTACTTACTTGTAGTGTAGTTGACTGATAATTCATGTCTGTCATTCCAAGCTTCTGCAATAAATTCTTAGTGCAAAATGTGACTGAGCTACCATTGTCAAGGTAACATCTGGTAGTAACAACTTTACCATTTAACTCTACTTGAACTGGGATAGCAGTAGTGTCTCCTACTGAATCTTTCAATTGACTGGATAATACTTGAATTCTAGAATCATCAACCTCATTAGTGACCGCTGGATTTGCCGTTACTTCTTTACTTCCTTCAACCTTGAAATTCTTATTCATCCTATGCATGATTGTAAGATGTGAACCACCGCATTGTTCACAAGTACGAATTACTCTACATTGAAACGCTTTATGTCCTTTCCTTAAACACTTAAAGCAAAGTTCTAAATTGTAAGCTCTATTCAACTTCTCTTCATAACTTAACCATCTTAATTCTGGACATACATCAATGACATGTTCTTCCTGACATAACCAACAAGAAACTCTTGCTTTGTGTGTCACATTGACATGGACTCTTCCATCATAAGGTTCTATACCTTTCTTATAATTCGTCTTTCTATTTGAACTCCATGTGTTCGCTTCTACTTTCTTATCTCTAAATCCTTCCTTACTACTTCTCCCAAATGTTGGGTTACTCAATATTCTTACTTCTTTCTCTAGAAATCTGACTAAGTCTTTAATGTCCACTAGCTTCCCACTCTCAGCTACCTCGTCGACTAGTCTCCTCCATCTATCCTGTAAGTGTCTAGGTAATTTCTCAACCAACTGACGCAACGTCCTAAGATTTTGTAATTCTGAAATTCCATAATTAATACCCGATATAGCACTTATACATGAATTCAATTCAACGATGAAGTCGTCTAATGCCTCAACATTCTCTTCTTTAATTTCAGGCCAAGCTAGAACCTTATCTATGTGCATTAAAGCTATCCTTTCTTTATTACCGTATCTTTTGTTTAATTCACTTCTAGCTCTTTGATAACCCTCGTTTGTATCTAAATTCAAACACATTCTAACTATGTTGTGTGGTTTACCTTCAGTATATTGTTTTAGATATTGTAACTTTTCACTATCTGACACATGCTTGCTATCAATCAACATATCGAAATCTCTAATAAATTCAAAATATTTATCTAACTGACCATTGAATTTATGAATCACATGGACAGGCATCATGTTCTTTGTCATTAAAGTCGTAACCATGTCTCTATTTGTCTGTTGACTATCACTATTATTCTGATGTGTACTTTTGCAGTCACGAGGATCATTCTCTACATTACTATATACGTTATTGTCAAATTTACTCAAACTATCAAATTCTGCTATAGCCGATTCTAATTCTGTTTCCAACTCAAGCCTATCCTGTTCTAATTTTAATCTATGCATTTCCATTTCCAACTTCTGTAATTTGATATCTAAGCTCGCCCTCTTAGCTATCACCTTACCTAATTGATTATCTATGTCACTATCCCCTACTTGAGACACACTATCTATTGGTTTCACTGTACCATCTGTTCTTTCTTCTACATGTGTTCTATTGAAAGCTAATAACTCCAGAATGACTTCGTCTGTTTCTAATTCCTCAGCTGTAATAAACTCCTGTATCCTATTCATAAGTTCTGCCTTATTGCCAGAACAAGTTTGATTCTTTGCCTTTAGATATGATTTTAGTTGATACACTGTAGCTTTATCCATTTTGTTCAATATAGAATATTCAAGGCTCACTCACACTAAATACAAATAAATGCAACTAGAAACTATACCTCATTTAAATTCCAAGGGCACTCATAATTACCTGTTATTCATCACTTTGTGTAACAATGTTAACTAACATGATGTCTACACTGGATCCCAACAATCTGTACACCTTATTATAGATAATATGTAGTAGAATAAACTAGAAAACTATGTTCAAAGACTACCTTGTGTTCTTCTCGTGATCAAAGCACTTAAACATTATAGTATTCACCACCAATTTACATATCAATATCAAATACACCAAGGAATCTCATACTTCACTTTGAAAATGATTACATAATCTCCTATTACTACACTTTCTTGATTCATCCTCAACATTCTCTACACAAATTATATATATATTAATTCAAATTACACTTTCATACTACCCTCATGGTTCATACGTTGATACTTCTTATGGATCACTGTGGCTCTGGTGACCATGCCGGCCGCATGCAGTCAACTTCTTAATCTTGATGGCGGTATTCCTCCTTCCCTGTACCTCAACATGAATTACAGAAACAGCATAAACTGTTTCCGGAAAATAATGAAACTGTCATCGCCGTCTGTTGTAGTGGCTGTCGTGAGGTACGGAGGTAAAGGAGGAAGTAATAATGTTACGCACCACGCTTGTCTTCTTTATTGGTGTGGTTTCTGTAAATCAATTCAACATTGTAATTTACATTCATAATCAAGCTATCAAAATAGCACTATATGAAACCATGACAAACCTCTATAATTCAATAATTATGCATGCCAAACTGTATGGTTCATACCATTATTTTCTTTCTTCTTCCGCCCCTTCAGTATTTATCACTCTATACCTCCGTGATCCGTTCCGCTTCTATCAAATCACGGATGTCACGAATTAACATAATGTCCACACTAACTTGTGGTTATATTACCAAATATTTCATAAGTCAAATAACGCAGATAATAATTCACTCTGCTAATGCTTACCAATTATGCTTCCTGGTCACACCCCCGAAGGTGTTGTCACTTTGACAACTAGACACAGAAAGAACAATACTTGTACGTTCCTCACGAAGAGGATGGGGCACTACTTTTTAGCGGAGGAATACCAAATTGAAAGGATCCACATTAAATATATATAAGTCACGTTCTACTCAACATTCTCCCTTTCATATGACTTCTTTAATTCTATTTCATTTTATAACAGTTAATTATTCACTACAATACATCAACTTCGACAAAGACAATTTACATATATTGTACATACATAGTATTTTAGTACATACCATTGTCAGTACACTTGAATATCATACAATTGGTGCTTAACACAGATCTAGCACCAGCCATGATTAGTAATTAACCTCGATACATATTATACTTTATCTGTAGAACATCATACATCAAATATTCTTATACATAGTGCAATCGGCACTCACAGCAGTTCTTGCCTATTTCCTTCTTAAATATAAAATTGTCCAATTTAAATCCATCACAGCGAGTCCTGCCCGGTTGTCTTAAAAAGATGACCTTGTCTTCTTGATGAAGGGTGTGAAACTGCTTCAGATGAAAAATGAAAATGAAAAGGAGGTGGAGGCTACTGATTCTCCAGAAGAGAAACTTGACCAGAGAGAGAGAGAGAGAGAGAGAGATGATTTGATTTTATAAATCTATTTCGCCTAATGGCGGCATGCAATTTACAAACTAAAGTAGTTACAGAGAGATGAATGTCACGCAGGACATAGTGGAATCTAAATAAATCAATAATCATGATGAGTGAATCCAAATTATTCTGTAAGAGATATTTGTAGATTAACATACATAGTACACATGTCATACATATACACTATATGATGTATAGTATATATTCACATACATAACACATATACAATACAATATAGTAATTATATAATCCTTATGTAATTATAATAGTACTTAATTACATTCTAATGAATTGATGTCCATTCTATAGGACGGAGACCATGACTGTACCGCATAGTCATGGATGAGTTTAACTAACGCTAGATAGATTATAATATTTTATTAATATCACTATTAATCCCATTGTCCAAGTCGTAATGAACAATAAGGGACCCAAAACCGAACCCTGGAGAACTGTAAAATTCAAATGGGAAAGTTTCATTGCTAGGACAGTTGCGAATAAAAGTACAGACATAATTATCAAAATCTATCTAGCGTAACAATCATGGTCTCCGTCCTATAGAATGGACATAAATTCATTAGAGTCAGTACAGAGGAGAATGATACCTGGGCTTAGAAATTTACCTTACGAGGAGAGGCTTAGGTATCTTAGATTACACTCTCTGGAAATACGAAGGGTGCGAGGGGATCCAATAGAGGTGTTCAAGTGAATCAAAGACTTTGAAAAGGGTGACGCAAACAAGATTGTCATATTTAGACAACAAGGCAGGACTCCCTTTCACTCTCTCTCTCTCTTTCTCTCTCTAGTCAAGTCTCTCATCAGGAGACTCAGTAGCCTCCACCTCCTTTTCATTCAGTTGTACGAATGTAAATGAGCCTGCCTGCTCGCCTGTTGTTTTGAAAACATGAGGTGACGCTATGTCTATGTAAACACACCGACGGTGGTGACTGTTTTATAATCGATGTTGTAATCAAAACTCTGTAAGCGCAGGTTAGCTTCGTTTGACTAATGCTGAGGTAAACAATTTTGCTAGTGGCATTGGAATGGCTTTCCGGATTGGTGCAAGGTGGAGGAGGAAAAAACTATTGGTGCATGAATTCAAAGTCACGCCCATAAGGAGTGACATTTATTTGAAAAGTCACCGGAGATTGGATTAGAAAAATTAGTGACGTCAGACGAAGGTAGCTTAGCGTAGGATACGGGATCTCGAAGAGAGGATTAAGAGAGGATCAAGAGAGGATCAAGAGACGATCTAGGGAGAGACGATGTAGAGACGAGAGAAAGAGATCCCGAGTGTAACCAGTAGGTGAAATTACAGTGAAAGAAGAAAGAAAATTCACCACCCTTTTATTAACCCAAAGGACGAGAGGAATAGGCACGGGGCCTAGAAAATAGTGAGACTACTGCTTAAGAGGAACTTGAATATTTAGGGAAACTCACTTAACGAAGGCAAGGGGCCTTGAGACGAGTGATATTACAAGTCAAATTTAAGTGTAAACATCGAGAACCGACAGTGGTGGTGACAGTGGTGACTAGGGGTGGTGAAACTAGTCAAGTCTCTCTTCCGGAGAGTCAGTAGCCTCCACCTCCTTTTCATTTTCATTTTTCATCGGATGCAGTTTCACACCCTTCATTAAGAAGACAAGGTCATCTTATTAAGACAGCCTGGTAGGACTCGCAGGCACAGGCATAAAATCATTTCCACCCATTCCATCCCTGAATACACTCCACACCCCTCCACCCTCCCTCTTATCTAAGCACCTCCTGGATAATGGGTCATTCCTGCACCTTGTCCACTGCCCTGGGTCAGAAGCAGTGTCGCAAGACACAGCACATCCACAGCAAGGCCGCTTCATTAAATCGGCGACCCCCCCCCTCTCCGTCTCCCCATTGCATAAAAAGAGAGGACGGGGAGAAATCCCTTCGGGCTGCATCAAATTTTGCTCACACACACTACCCAACCCCCCGCCCAATACACCTCATGCAATAACAACATCATCCAAATACAACCATTCTCCATTCACCCTTGTCTTCTGTCCTCTCCCATCCTTCCTCAACAGATATTCCCCTCTTCCCCAAAGCCCCCTTCACCCGATCCATCCACATTCTTTCTATGTGTCCAAACCATCCCAATACTCTCTCATCAACCCTATCTCCCAACTCCCCCCGTTCTCCTCCTCACCTCCTCATTTCTGTATCCAGCCTAGTAATCCCCATCATACTTCTCAAGCATTTCATCTCAAACACATTCAAACTCCTTCTCTCTTCCTCTCTTATGTTTCATGTTTCTGCCCCATACAGTGCTGTTGGCACAATCACTCCTTCATACAGTCTCCTCTTAGCATCCATTCCCAAATGTCTATTCCTCATTACACTCTTTAATCCACCAAGGCATTTACTCGCTTCTCTCAATCTACATTCTACCTCCACCCCCACTCCTCCCTTTCCTGCCACATTTGCACCCAAGTATCTAAAACTATCCATTACCTCAAGTCGTTTTCCCTTAATGCTCACTTCCAGATTACTGCCACTTTCACCCCTTGTACATCTCATCACCTTACTTTTACCCACATTTATCTTTAGCTTTCTTCTATCACATACTCTCCCAAACTCTGCCACCAACTTCCTCAATCCCTCTTCTGATCCTGCCACAAGCGCAGCGTCGTCCGCAAACAACAGCTGGCTCACCTCCCACTTTTCTCCATTTTCTTTAACCATCTCCAATCCCTGACCCACTACCCTTGCATTCACCTCTTGCACCACCCCATACATGTATAAGTTGAACAGCCAGGGCGACAAAACGCATCCTTGACGAAGTCCCACCTTTACCTCGAACCACTCGCTCTCTCCATTTCCAATCCTGACACAAGCTCTACTCTCATAAAAACTCTTGGCAGCTCCCAGAAGCTTTCCTCCTATCCCGTTTATCTGCATAACCTCCCACAGTGCCTTTCTGTCTACCCTGTCATAAGCCTTTTCCAGATCCATGAAAGCCCAAAAAACATCCTTCCCCTTTCCTATAGCTTTCCCACATATCTGTCTTACCACAAAAATCTGATCTACACAACCTCTACCTGTCCTAAATCCACACGGTTCCTCACCAATTACACCTTCTATTCCTCTCCTAATCCTCTCAATCAAGATCCTCCCATGAGCCTTCCCAACTACACTTAACAAGCTAATCCCTCTGAAACTACTACATTCACACTTGTAAAGAGGAACTATACAAGCACTCCTCCAGTCCTCCGGCACTCTGCCCTCTCTCCAGCAAACATTAAATATCCTCACCAACCAGTCCACCATCACTGCGCCTCCTATTTTCAGACATTCTGCATGGCATCCATCCAGACCAGGTGCCTTACCTGCTTTCATCATCATCACAACTGCCTTCACCTCATCCTTCCTTATTTCTCCTCCATTTTCCTCACTCATCACTCTCATTTTCTTTGCATTTCCCACTGCAGCTATCTTTCCTTCCCTATCCTCCTTCACATTTAGCAACTCCCTAAAATATTCTGCCCATCTTCCCCTTACTGCCTTCTCTTCCATTATCATCTCTCCATCTGCACCTGTTACCTTTTCTTCTCTACTTGATTCGCCTCCTCTTCCTCTCTTAATTTCTTTCCAAAACATCTTTTTATTACTTTCAAAATTTTCTGTCATACTCTTACCCCATTTCATATCTGCTCTCCTCTTTGCCTCCTTTACCTTTTGCTTTACTTCTCTTTTCTTTTCTTTGTACCTCTCATATGACTCCCTCGTCCTATTTTGTAACCAATCTGTGAAAGCTCGCTTCTTCTCTTCTACAACCTTCTTTGTTTCCTCATCCCACCATTCACTACCCTTTCTTCTATTTCCCCCTGTCCTTCTTGTTCCACACACCATCCTTGCACACTTTATGACTCCCTCCTTGAACCATCCCCATTCCTCCTCCACACCCAGCTCTACTCTATCCTTTACTCCCTCCCACTCCTCCTTCAGCTTCTTTCCGTACTCCTTCTCCTTTTCCTTTTCATTCAAAGAGTTCACTCTAAGAACCTCCCTACCTTTTGTCCCTTTCCTCTTTCTCCATCTATCCTCCACTCTCAACTTACCTTCCACCAAAAAATGATCGCAGTGATGGATTTGAATTGGACAATTTTATATTAAAGAAGGAAATAGGCAAGAACTGCTTTACCAATAGACTGGTCAACGTATAAAATACACTTAGCAACCACGTAGTGAACGCTGAAACTACCGTTTCTTTTAAGAGGTGCTTTATGAATGGGGATGATAGGTGGTAATGGACATGCAGCTGCCTAGTGTAAGACATATAACCTCTTGCAGTCTCCTAATCTTATGTCCTTATTTTATTATGTTTTTACGTAGTGGCTTTCTCCTTACTTTTTCTACAGACACATCTATTTCATTTATCTCTGTGGAACCGCCTCAGCTGTGAAGACGCCATTACAACGATCCCCTAAGGGATGATACTCAGAGCGATAAATCTCCCATTAATATTTGTGTGGATAACCTGTCCCTCACAAAAGATTTGTCTAATTTCGAGCTCACGAAGGACCGGCGGGAAGGTGAGGGCCACTGAGATTACAGTGCTTAGAAGATACGCAATAACTGTTACCTCGACATCCGTAAAGAAAATTGCGATTTGATCATTCGGCCTTCGAAAAATACTTTAATTTGAAAGACGTCCTCTTCAACCGAAAATATGAAGGAGATCTCAGGCCATAATGCGTGGTAAGGGCTCGAAGAATCTCTCGTTTTGAAATTGAATTGTGCCAAAGGCGTCGTCCAGCAGGAGCACGCACGAGCGTGGCTGGGTCAGGTCAAATGCTTTTCAGTGGGGCGGTAGTCCCAGCGGCAGGTGACCTATTGGTCTTTCAAGGGGCCGACTATACACGAACCCAATGGTGATTCCGATATGCAGGCTCAACACGAACGGGGAAGGAATGTGTCTTTTCAGTCTAAACCGGTGAGAGGTTAAAGAGAATCAGAGGGACATTCAATGGCATCTACAATAATGATCCAAACAAGTTTATGAGCATATTGTTATGAGTACGAATGATAGACGAAACAAAAACTATTGGTGTTGTAATATTTAAGCAATTTTCTTTTCTAGAAAAAATGGTTTATAAGGATTGTATAATAAAAATTTATATATGTATGTACAGAGACATAGACACTAACAGAGAAATTCAAAGAGAGAGATAAAGACAGAAGCAGACAGCGACAAACAGACAGACAGACAAAGGTAGACAGACAGACACACACACACACACGTGCGCGCGCGTACACACACGCACACAGAAAAACAGACAGACAGAGGCAAATAGACACAGATGGATAGACACACACACACACACACACACACACACACACACACACACACACACACACACACACACACACACACACACACACACACACACACATATATATATATATATATATATATACGCAAATGCACACACGCACACTCACACACAAGCGCAAATACACGCGCACGCAGGCACACACACACACACACACACATGAGCTCAGACGTTAGGTTCCCTTGCATTTATGAACTTCGGACTATTATTTCCTCCTCCTCTCTTCACCAAGAGCCCGGAGACTACGAGACTCGAAGTCTGTCATAACGATCGCCATCTTTATGGATTCCGGTGTTGCTGACCTTGGGATATTGTGTGATTGAAGGGGTGAATTTCGACAGATTTAGATTCCTGGGCTGAGTCTTATAAGGATGTTTCCATGTGTGCGCATATACACGAGAAAATTATTATTATTATATATATATATATATATACAAACACACACACACAATGCACACAGCACATGCTGACCATGCAATACACACAACACACACAGTACATACAGTACACGCAGTAATCACAGTGCACATTATACATAGAGTACATGGAGTGAACTACGTGCAGTACATGAAATATTTACCATATATACTGTACATGCAGCATTTGCCATACATAATGTACATACAATATACACGTACACGGGGTAAACACGATGCACACGCTAAACACGGTACACACGGCACATACGATTCATAAGGTGCCTATGGTGCATACAATGCACAAAGTATATAGAGTACACAATGTACACATAGTACATGCAGTAAGCACAGAACATATAGTACACGGAGTACATGCGGTACATCCGGTCCACTCGGTACATGAGGTGCACATTGTACATACAGTGTACACAGTGCACACAGTTCCGACAGTGCATTTAGTACATGCACTACATACGGTACATGCGAGTACAGTACATATAATGTGGTCCAAAATTTACTCTATCGTGTGAATTGTAATTGTGTTAATGGGTTAGTAGAGTTTATTTTGCACGTGTTCCAGTCCACTATGGAAGGAATATTAGTAATGTTTCCTGGAATCTCCCGTCAAGAGTTAGAGAAATTCGCCTTCCAACTTCAAACGTGTTGGTGAGTGTTTGTGATAACTAAACACAGCATGCCTTGTGGAATTCAATTACTCTAAATAGAACTAAGGGTTATGTCTAGTCTGAGTTGTCATCTATGAAGAAGATTCTGACTAAAGCTATAATAGACATTTATTTAACTGGGAGAAGTCTGATTTTTTTTTTTTTTTTAATCCCGTGATAAAAGTTTCCAAAAACAACTCTTTTGCTGTGGAAGGTAATTTATACATCTTATTCTCAAAATCCCCAGTTGGTTTTATTTAGTTGAGGGAGAACCCCATTAACGATCATGTAATAAATCTACCTCTATTATTGTTTTACACACAATTTCCCCCCCCCCCCTGAACTCAATTTCATTTGTTCTGGAAAAAGGGAAACTCGCTTTAAGGCAAGACCTCCAACTTGATGATGTTGCCATATTTGCGATTCTCACTTTTCTCAGATCCACTAAAGGAGATGACACTCGTTTAGCTGAAGAAAACTTACATAAGAACATAAGAATGAAGTTGTTGTTGTTGTTGTTTCATTCCCTTTTTTCATTCTCTCGTTCCCTTCTCTTGCCTCTCGTTCACACTTCCTTTACAGCTGTTAAGAACTACTTTGTATTCGCATTCTCCCGAGCCTAAGTAACTTCAACTCTATTCAAATCCAATAACTGCAACCTGTTTACACCCCTAACCCTCTTCCGCAATTCCCTAACTCCCTAAATCCCTAACTACATTACTGCTCAGCCTCCATTTCGAAGCCTCACTTTTTTTTTTTTTTGTCTTCTTCTCTTTTTCCTTTGTTCTCCCTTCTCCGCTTCTTTTTCCTCCTCCCATGTGTCCAGACTTTGTCATCTTTCTCTTCCTGTTTATTTCTTATTTTTGTTTTTATCGTATTTCTCCTTTTCCTCCTTTTTTTTCTTCTCCTCCTCCTCCTTTTCCTTCTCCTGTGTCCAGACTATCATCTCCTTTCTGCTGTTTATTCTATCTTTTTATTTTCCTTATTTCTCCTTTCTTCTCACCCTTATTCCTCCTTTTCCTCTTCCCCCACATCCACACTTTGTCATCTTTCTTAACCCCTTCCTTCCGTTTTTTTTTCTTCCTTTTCTTTGTTCTCATCTTCGTTCTCCTAACCCTCCCCAAGTTCTTGCACCAAATGCAGAATACAGAGTAACAATTTCTGCTATCGAAAAAAATAATTGGTTCTGAGGCTGAACGATAACATTTACAAGTTCAACGCATCCTCGGTATATTGCATATATAATTAGAAAACAAAAACAGAAATATTATTAAGTCGTTTTGAATTACACCGTGGTACCCAAGAGGCTTTCCTCAGCTAAATAAAATGCATATACAAGATCAAAATTATCTGCAAGGAGTTTAAATAATCATTTGAAATGGTAATTACCGTCAAAATAGTCATAGTAGACACAATGTGAGAATTTTCTTTTGATTAGAATTACAAAAAATTATTCAATACTTTTTAAGTACCACCTTTAAAAATAAGAAAATATCCTCCATTCACATCTAACATAAATCATTCTTCTATTATGTCCTTTTCTTATTTGTTCTTTCTCCTTAGTTCCTGTTGCCTTATCATTTATTGTAATCAGATGGATGAAGACATCAAAAACTATTCTCCACTTAACGTCACAAAATTGTAGTATGCCGGAGCCCTGTAAGAGGATGATAGAAAAGGATTGATCAGGACGACCAAGTGGTAGCTGCCGAGCCCTGTGAGAGGGGGGATGGGTTGAAAAAAAGATGTGGTAAAAGGAAGGGGCTTGGTGAAAAGAGACTTCAATTGTACTTATTTCTAAAGACGAAGACGTGTGGAAGCTACTAAAGGTACCTTGGACTGATAGAAAGAACAGCGCCCTGCCCCTATTCCACCTGCCCCCCTCCCCTCTCCT